>NW_022985462.1:0-8907 GCF_010093595.1 Mytilinidion resinicola
CAACGGGAAGTAAGCATAGAGCCATGCGAGCGCTCGTCGAGCTCGAGACGCTCGAGGACTATGAGCCCGTAGAGCCATATGAGCAAGAGGTTTTCTTAGGACGGAGCTTTCATATAAGAGGACGCTCCTTTGCATAGATAGGAACCTTGTGTTCAACTTAAGACTTCAATACTACCTATTGGAAGTAACAACCCCGTCTTAGAACCTTGATTGATTATTGCCTCACCTTTTGAAGACTATTGCACCCCGACGACGACTTGCCTATACCCTGCCTTAGTGTGAGACACTTGGAAGGTATAGAAGAGACGACCCGTTACACAGGCGTATAACTAGTATATAAAGTAGGTAAGAAAGTATAGAGTAGTTTTTATACTAGATAAATACCACCTAATATACTTTATAAAAGCCCGTAAGTTTATTAATATAAAAGCTATAGTTAATATATAGAGCTTTACTAAAGGCCTTATAATAAACCTAAAAATACTAAAAGTTTAGGTAAATTCTAAACTTAAATAGGGCCCGTATATTAATACTATAAAAAATAAAGCTATAGCCTAGATAAAGGCCTTTATAAGGCTTATAGTATTAACCTAAAGTATAAGTATTATAACCCGTAATATAAACCACCTAAGCGCAGAGGTACTTATAGAAATAAGTAAGTAGATAAAACTAATTATATAGAACTAGGTTATAGAACTAAAAAGGTTATATATAAAATATATAGAAATCCTAGATTTCCTTATAAACTACTAGTAGATAGAAACGATCTAAAAATAGGATATTATAAGGACAGGGTTATATAATAGCTTATTAAGCTCGCAGAAAAAAGTAAATATAGAGCCAAGCGAGCGCTTATTAGGCTTAAGGCGCTTAAGGGCTATAAGCTCTAAAAGTAGAATAAGTAAATAGATTTCTTAGAACGGACTTTTATATATAAAAACGCTTTTTTTATATAGATAGAAACTTTATATTTAACTTAAAACTTTAATACTACCTATTAAAAGTAATAACCCCGTTTTATATTCTAATTAATTATTACCTTACCTTTTAAAAACTATTACACCCTAATAATAACTTAACCTATACCCTGCCTTAGTATATAATACTTAGAAGGTATAGAAAAAACAACCCGTTATAATAAGCTTTTAAAAGGTATATATAATATATTTAGTAGTTATTAGGCCTACTATTATATATAAATACACCTTCTAGTATACTATACCGGGTATAAAAAAGCAGATTAGTAAAATAAAAATTAAGCAGCTTAAAATAGTATAGAACTAGTGCTTTTATACTATTTTAGGGGTATATAAAACAATAAATATTAGGGTAATAGAGTATAAAATATTATGCTTTCTACTCCGGCTAAAGCTAGAAAAACTTATAGTAGCCTACGCGGACCGTATATATAAGGGGCCAGCCTGTAAGTATATTAAAACCTAATATAGCTGTATAAAAAAAACAGTTTATACTAAATATAGGCTAAAAGAAACACTATAGTATAGCCTAAGCAGGTGTAATAAACTCTATAAGCTTGCAGTAAAGATATTACGGCTAGCCGCATAATATAAAGGTAAATCGGAAGAATTCTATAGGCGTATAAGGCGTGGTATAATCTAGGATAAATATAAAGAGAAGTGGAAGAAGGAATAGAAAGCCTACTGTAAAGAACTATACTAAAAACCCCTAATACCAGCACTTAATACTAAATAGAGCAAATAATAAAAGGCACTATATAAAGAACTTACGAAGGTAGAGAGCATAATTATTACAAACCTACGGACGGAGCATATAGGGCTTAACAGTTACCTCCACCGTATAAGAGTGCCCGGCCACCCGACGCCGGCATGCCCTTGCGGGCATAGCCTCCAATCCCCAAGACACATTGTGATGAGTTGCGGAAGACACGTTGAGGGCAGGGGCGAGCTGTTCCAGAAGGCCAAGACGAGGACGTATGAACAGCTCTACAGAAGCCAGAAAGGAAGAAAGGCCGTGGCCCAATGGCTCCTCCAAAGGACGGACCTCCTGCCATACCTCTCGGTGGCCAGAGAGATGGCAGAGGCGGAGACGTAGGCATTCCACCTCCTACAACTTTACATAACTATGCATACTACGCATACTACGCATACCACGCATACTGCGCATACTACACACACTACGCATACTACGCATACTACGCATACTACGCATACTACGCATACTACGCATACTACGCATACTGCGCATACTACACACACTACGCATACTACGCATACTATGCATACTATGCATACTACGCATACTACGCATACTACGCCGCCTATATCACGCACCCACCCAACAGCTGTATCCACCCGTATACCGCAGCCCCCACATATATCGCAGCCTATACAGCACTACCCCCACATACATCATTCAATTCAAGGACCAACGCCTTGACGAAGGGCACGCGTGCGAAACGACAGCACGCGTGCCCTCACGCTAATCCTAAACCAGCTCACTACTCCGGAATCAACTCGACCCGCGCCTAGGAGGACGACTGCAAAACCCGGACAGATTTAGGAAGACGCATCACGATGGCTTATTCCGTGGTGGACTTGATAGATCTACCACGTGTCCCCAATAGCTATACAACAACGAGAAGAGCGCTCAGCGCTATACACCGCAGAGGACGGTGTTTTCATCCGAACGCTGCATGGCAGCAAACGGTTTCTCCTTGTAAACTAGCCTAGATAGAACAGCTGCATGGACCCTAACGGGAGCTACACCAGCGTAATAGAATTTAATAATAATAATAATATAGTAGTTAGCTAGTAATAAAGGGTAAGGTCTAAAATAGGGGTCTAAATTTAATAATTAGTTAACTACTATAAAAATAGACTTTATATTCTATATACTAAGTATTTATATATATAAGAATAATATATTATATTTGTATAACTTTTTATTAGGTAGTTGTAGAGTTATTTAAGGTTAGATTATTGAATTTCTAGTGGTGCACGGACTGGGCAGCTCGCCCGCATGGGCAGCTCACCCGCAGGGTACGTTAATGGAGATGTTGATTACCAAGGTATCACTTACCTTACAATTCTTTGCCCTCTGATTGTGTGATGCAGCGTGCGGACTGGATTTCTACACGATGGAGTTTTATCGTAGGGGGCGTTGCGATAGTGTATAAATGGTAGGTATGTGAAGGTAAAGTGATCCATTCATTGTTCTATTCACATTCCATCATCCCCCTGCCTATCCAGCAAAACAACCCTTTCCAGTGTCTTGATCAATCTTCAATTCTCAACATCAATAAATCTCCATCTGCAATGCCGCACACACTCGTCACAGGCGCAAACTCCTTCGTCGCTGTCCACATCATCAACGAACTCATCGCTCAAGGCCACACCGTCACCGGCAGCCTCCGCCGCACCTCCGCCGGCGACGCTCTGCTAGCCGAGCAGCCCGAATGGAAGGGCAAGCTCGACTTCGTCGTCGTCGAGGACTACGCCAAAGAAGGCGCCTTCGACGCCATTTTCCAGGCTAAAGACTACGACCACATCGTCCACGTTGCTGCTCCTATGTTCGGCGAAAACCAGACCGACTTCGACAGGGACTTCTTGCGTCCTGGCGTTGACGGCAATCTAGTGTTGTTGAAGGGGGCCAAGGCGCATGCCCCGACCCTCAAGTCGGTTGCGATTACTGGGAGTATCAATTCGCTCACGGATGGGTCTCCAGCAGCGAATCAGTCGAGAGAGTACAAGAACGACTCCTGGAACCCGGTTACACCTGAGTTTGCCCGCAAGGATGGATCGGGGTACGTGATGTACCAGTCCAGCAAGAAGGAAGCGGAGCTAGCCGTGTGGGAGTTTGTGGAGAAGGAGAAGCCGAACTTCAGTGCAAGTAATCTGCGTCTTACCAACCATATTTCATACTCCCACCCCCAGGAGCAAACAGGTGCTTGCAGATACAGTAGCGCTTTGTGGGACTTAGTCGCTCCTATTGTCCTCGGTCAAAAAGTGCTTAATCACACTATGAGGGCTCCTCGGAGGCGATAACTATGGAGCCTACTCACTTACCACGATAAAATCAAATAAGACCTAACACTGTGAACAGGTCACCGTCCTCCTCCCACCCCTCATCTTCGGCCCACCCCTGCAAGCGCTGCCAGACCTCAAGCACCTCAACTTCTCCGTCGGCGTCGTCTACAACTTCTTCAACGGCACCTACGCCGAGCTTCCGCAGACGCACGCAGCGGGCCTGTTTCCCTCCTGCATCGATGCGCGCGACCTCGCTACTGCCCACGTGCGCGGCCTGACCACCCCCGGAGCGGCCAACAAGCGATTCCTTGTCGGCGGAGCAGAGCTCACATCCACCCTGATCGTGAACACATTGAGAGGGTTAGTCGAGAAGGGCGAATTGCTAGAGCAATTGAAGGGACGGCTGCCAAAGGATACTGGGAAGGACACTGGTCTCTCGCTTGCGCGGATTGGCGCCAAGGAGGGGAATGAGGTTTTGGGGCTGACGTTTAGAAGCGCGGAGGAAACGTTTGGGGACTTGGCGAAGAAGGTCTTGGAGTTGGAGAGGAAAGAGGGGAAGTGATGATAGGATGAGAGGGAGTTGCGAGAAGTACGAGATTGGAGTTCTTACTAGATATAGATGCAAAGGAGTTTCTCGTTTGTTGCGTTTCTATAATTGATCGTTATAGCTATTGAGGCGTGTTTTGTTACCCTTTGCCTCCTCCATCATCTTCATTGATTTTCCACACATACGTGACCTCACCTGATTGCAGAAGGAAGCGCTTAAGGTGAGCAAGGCATTCGTGCTTCGTCAAGTTTTGAAGGTGCCCTGTAGCTTTGCCTTTCCGGCACTAATATCCGGTCTGATCATCACGGCGCTATTTTTCTTTAATCTCGAAGTAAGAAGTATCATCCGTATAACAATCTAACATAGATTGGGGATACCGCCCGCAAATCTCTTGCATCGCAAGCGCCATTGCATTTGAAGAACTTGATACATGACGACAAAGAAACGGTAATTATGGTTAGACCGGAATGAGAGGTTAAGAGCGAGCTGGGAGTGTCCCGACGAATATGTCAAGCTTGAATGGTCTAATCTGCTTCATGCGATTGGGGTTTTGTGCTTTTATAGGCCGTGAAGGTGCACCAAAGATGATGAGGGCGAAAAGAAGGCTGCTGGAATAGGGTTGCAAATTGGGAGCGTGTGCGTTTCTCAGGTAGAAGACGTGGAGAGTGGGGCCGGAGACGGACCGGAAATGCTGACGACGCAATCCAGATAGCATGAAAGAGACGTAAACATCAGATTTTCATCACGGAAGTGCTGGTACGGCTTGGGATAAAGTAGATGATCAGTCGGCTGTTTCATAGAGCCCATTGACCTGCTTCCAAGATCCTGGTACCAGACTCCTGTGGATCGCTATTGATGTATAGAATCGAATCCGCAAAGCTCAAAAACGCCAATACCGCCAAGTCGCTCTCCTGACCCGCCATCGTGCAGCAAATCTGCATCGAATCCGCTCAAATAATACAGAAATCGCAAGGTAGCGGGCACGGGACGCAGAAGCAGAAGCGTCCAGGGCACGCTCCGCCGCGTCCGTCGCCGCCGCGCATTCCGACGGTCTTTTGCTCGCTTTGAGGATCTTGTTGCACTGGTGAGGTTAGTGGAAGAAGTATTGAGCAACTTGAGGGGATGGCGTACTCATTTGCATGGGCTGGTGAGTCTGGGGTTGGGAAGTCTCGATCTCACGGCTGGCAGTGGCTTCGGCGAGATGCGCTTGCGCGGGTTGTGAGGGGGGAGACATGGTTGAGGTGGGGTTTTTCAGAATGGAAGATAGGTGGTTTGGATTGTAGGAGTTGATGATTGAGGAGGGAATGGAGAGTTGTGTTGTTGATGCGGCTGAGAAGGCTGGAGTCTCGTGAGGAAAGCTTGGAAGCTTGGAAAGAGCGATGTGAAACACGTTACGTCATCGCCGAAGCTCCCTAGTTCACTTTTTGAGCTAGAGACTTCGGTCCTTCTAGTGGCGTCGAGCCTTTTTAACATTGATTCTGTATATGAATCTTCTTCGCGTTTAAGCAGTACCGTGATGTCCCGGCCCGGCCCTTAGAACTAGTGGATCAAAAGTTCGCACATATCATTCGAGTAGAACTATTACATCGCTGGAGCAAACACCTCTGCACAACAAACGCGTCCTCGTTGTCGTGTACAGATCAATTGTAAGACCTACGTACGCACACGGAGAGGCGTACACATCTGTCTCGATATGCCGCCAAGCTTCTTGATCTGTAAGGAAGCTCCACGGCCCAAGAATGTCCAATCCAATATCTATGGCAAAGGTTCTGAGTCGACTTTAACCGGCGCCATCAGTCTATTTAGCCGGCAAAGAACTTCTCGTGGCGGGGTAGTGGGGCATCACCTGCTACTCTTCAGAAAAATGTAGATGAAGAATCGAACTTAATCACGAGAAGTTTCCATGGACAAGTTCCAGGGTCGAAACAAAGCGGAATAACTGGTCTACGGTTGAGCGATGACCGATCAACGGTATCATGGAGAAGCACCTCCAACTTGAGGATCTCTCCGCATATCTATCCTTCCCATCTAAAACTCTTCATCCGTAGTCACGCCGATGCGGCACTCCACTGACCAATAGATGCCAACCGGGTAGTCAGGTCACTGGGACTAATCAACACGAGATGTTAAATACAAAAGATCCGGGAAACCGCCTTTCGACGGGGTCGGGCCATGGCCGTATCTTGCCATAGCGCGGTCCACGACGCGTTATAAGAATCTGACAGTCCTCACATTTCTTCATTTCATCATCATTTACTCTTAATAGACTTAGCTTCTAAGACTTACTATTAATCGAATACTATTCTGACATACAAATGAAAACATGGCGACAGATGTTCAGACTCCAAAGATCAAGCTGGCAAATGGCGTCGAAATGCCACAAGTAGGGTTGGGCATGTGGAAGATGGACAACGATACGTGCGCGGACGTGGTATACCGAGCTATAAAGGATGGATACAGGCTATTCGACGGCGCGTGTGGTGAGTGACAAAATCTCTCACCTATTTACATCTATACTCAATGCGCTGTACCATACTAAACATACCATAGACTACGGCAATGAGAAAGAAGGCGGCGAAGGCGTCACCCGCGCCATCAAAGACGGCCTCGTCAAGCGTGAGGAACTTTTTATCATCAGCAAGCTCTGGAACTCCTTCCACGACCCAGAGCAGGTCGAACCCATCGTCCGCAAGCAACTCGCCGACTGGGGCGTTGGTTACTTCGACCTCTACTACATCCACTTCCCGGTTTCGCTGAAGTATGTGGACCCTAGCGTACGGTACCCGCCGGGCTGGTTCTTCGACGACGCAGGCACCAAAGTCGAGCACGGCAAGGCGAGCCTGCAGAGCACGTGGCAAGCCATGGAGGCACTCATTCCGGCAGGCCTGGCGAAGAACATTGGCGTGAGCAACTACACCGGCGCACTTCTACTCGATCTTTTCACGTATGCGAAAATCAAGCCGGCTGTTGTGCAGGTTGAGCATCACCCGTACCTATTACAGCAGTCCCTCCTGGACCTCTGCAAGAGCCACGGGATTGCGGTGACGGGGTATTCGTCATTTGGTCCGCAGTCCTTCCGCGACTGTGATATGGAGCTCGCGCAGTCAATTGAGCTACTGTTTGACCACCCCGTCATTACTAAGATTGCAAATCGGCATCGGAAGACGGCAGCGCAGGTGCTGTTGAGGTGGAGCACGCAAAGGGGGATTGCAGTGATTCCGAAGAGCAACACACAGGATCGGTTGTTGGAGAATTTAGATGTGACGAGCTTTGATTTGAGTGAGGAGGAGATCAAGCAGATCAGTGGCTTGGATAGAGGATTCAGGTTCAATAACCCGCTAAACGTAAGTCTCTGTACTTCCGGCCTCTTTTACCTCAAGCTAAGACAAGACAGTACGGTATTCCCGTATACAACTTTGCTTAGGCCGATAAATGGACGCTTCGGGGAGAACGGAAACACATTTTCTTATTTTGATGGAGCAAGGTTGTCAATTTATAACTTTTTCTAAAGATCCATAGAGCATCTACATTCACTTAACGCGCGCCTGTATTGGTGGTGACATAAGCGTGAAAGGCCCTGTGAAGATATAAGCATCGCAATCTAATGATGAGTTACTCAAAGCTGGATTCCATCTTCAACATCCGACTCTACCTGCGACACCTTAAGAAGTATCCCTGGACCATCGCCGATGACCTGCATCGGCATTCGGCACCGCACCTATACATACCTGGTAGACTCCACCTCGCCCTCTCGTGACACACCAACGGCAACCATCCCAACATCTGCATCTCTCTACACAGCACCATGATTCGAGAGCCCAGCGTGATACCAGAATAGGGCTCCGCATCGCGTGACAAAGGACTTAGGCGCACTACTGGAAGCGGAGCAAAGTCCGCGGAACAACGGCCATGGCTACAGCCTTGCCGAAAGATCCGAGCGCTGGCTCCATCTCGCACGAGGTTGAGGAGGCCTCAACACCCCTCACCCATGGTGTTCTCTTGCTCTCCCGCCGACTCCCGCAGCGCTTTCAGGATGCTTCAACCCATCCTGTTTACAGTACTCACGATCCTGGCAACACTCCGATGAACACTGTAGAGGAAGAACAGAGCGTGCTGCGCACCGTCAAAAGCGCCAGCCACATCCAGGCGTCACTTCAACCACATCGCCGATCAGCAACCGGCTGCCGCCCCACCTCCGTCCGGCTCCTCGCGGAATCGCGTATGCGCCCCCAGCGGGAGCTTGTCTCTGCCTCGCAGCCTCTAATTGGCCGACAGCGAGTCAAGCTGCATGAGCAAGCAGGGTGGGCAGGGCAGCTGTGAGGTCATGATTTGTTGATTGCGCGAAAAAGCTCA